>NC_026002.2:60944705-60959636 GCF_000442705.2 Elaeis guineensis | reverse complement strand
TTGAAGTTATTTATAATTTAATTTGATAATGAATCGATTAATTAAGAGTTGTTAATGTTAGATAAAAAATTAATATACTTACTTAGAATAGAGACATTGATTTTGATTATAAGAAAATATAGTTTTGATTTAGATCAATTTTTGAGTTTTTGATTTTTATTATGGAATGACTAAATGATAAAATTTGCTTCAACAATTAGAATATTTAAGAGTTTGAGGTTTGAGTAAGAAAATTTCGATGACTAGAAATAGTGATATTAATTCTAATCAACATTGGTGATATTGATCTTTATAAAATGACTTAATGATAAAGTTGTATCGAAGATTTAAAATATCAAAAGTTCGAGAATAAAATTGAAATGATAAATCTTCAACCTTTGAAAGTATGAATAAGAGAAAATATTTTTAAATTTTGATTGATTAGGAGTCATCAAATGATTCATAGAAGTATGTTTTCCTATCTTATGATGGGTTGAAATTAAGAGTGGTTAATATTTTGAAAAATAAATGAATGATGATGAATAAGTTCTTATGCAAGAATAGAGATATTGATTTTCTTCTATTCACAAGAGATAGATTTGATTTTGATATAGTCATAAGGTATTGAACATTATTTTATAGGAATGAGAGCATAATTTCGAAATCTTGAAATATTAAAAATCTTTGAGATGTTGGTCTTGATAAATAAGAAAATGAATGGTTCCGTTTCAGATAGATATTTGATGTACCGACTTTTTTTCTTATGAAATAATTTAAGAATAATTTTATATCAAGAATTAGAATATTGAAATATTTGTGGATGAGATTCAAGTAAGGAAATACGAAGGCTCAAGCAAGAAAAATTTTGAGGATGAAATTTCTTTTAGAGGGAAGAATGTGATAGCCCGGCCGGCCCATGTAACAAACCCAGCCATAAAGCCCAAACAAAAAACAACAAAAGAAGAAAAACAGAGGAGAAGAACTCCCGAAGGGAGTCTTCTTTTCCTCTCGTTGGCTCCCAATCGGAGTCGGAAAGAGCCCCCCCTCTGGCTCTATTTAAGGAGGAGAACCCTCCTCTCTCCCTTCTACCGAAGATCCGAGATCCAGTCGGCGATAATCATCGGAAAACCATCATGGAGACCAGTCCCTGTGCCCGTCCAATTGCTCATCGGAAAATCCTCGTCGCGTCGGAGGTAAGCCTCCTCCCCTTCCTCTCTTCTCCCCCTTCCTTCCCATGTCAGTATGCATGTTCACCGACGACCAGAGTTGTCAGATTTTCATGTAAAAGGGGTTCGGTTTTCTTTTGATTTTTTTGGATGCCGGTGGTCATCGTCGGCCACCGGTTTGGGCTCCTTCGGGCGGCAAGTCACGCTCCTTCGACCGCCGACCATCCCCGTGTCGACTGCACTGTCGATCGGCCAACCAAACGAGGGGACCTCACGGTCCCCTGTTCTAGTCAAAGTAAGCCCAGGAAGAAGAAAAGAAAAAGAAGAAGAAGAAGGAAAAGAAAAGAAAAAGAAAAAGAAAAGAAAAAGAAAAAGAAAAGTAGAAGAAAAAGAGAGAGAGAAGAAAAAAAAGAAGAAGAAAAATAAAATAATAATAATATAATAACAATAAATAGGATTTTCTCTCCTCTCTCTTCCGTGAAGAAAAAGAAAAAAGAAAGAAAGAAAGAAAGAAAGAAAAGAAGAAAGAAAAATATAATAAATTAATTAATAAATATTGATATGAGAAAGAGAGTTTCTCTCTCTTCCCTCTCTTCTTTCAGCTTGAATTAGTATTTTCTCTCTCTAGAATTGGATTTTCTCTCTCTACTTTCTCTATCTAGAATCCTTTCTCTAGATTATTTCTCTCTCCTAAGATTTTTAAAATTTTGAGAAGAATGATGATGAATTTAAATGATTCTCGTGATGGATTTTTGATCTGTGATCGTCGGATGGTACACCGACATCCACTTTAATCAAATTAGATTTTTTTAGATTTTAATTTCTATAATTTTATTTAAATTATTCACATGATAATTTTAGCATGATTTGATTTGATCGATCGAATTTGTTGAATCATATCGTCTGAGGAGTCCAAGATGAATTTTCTCTCTCTAAAATTTTCTCTCTCTAGAATATTCTCTCTTTAAAGCCATTTCTCTCTCTCTATCAATTTTTTTCTGTTGATTGATTTATCATGAGAATTTTTTTAATATTTCTGATCTAATGAAGAATCTTGATCCATGATTGTCAGACAGCGTACTGGTACCACCTTGATCAGACTATGAATCTTTAGATTTGATTATCTATGATTTCGATTTAGCCATGACTTGATTTGATCATGTTGATTTCATCACTCAAGATATTGGATCAATCGTAATGTTGGATTGTGTCACCTCATCAATTCAAATTGTATCTCATAAATTCTCTCTCCTCTAATTTTCTCTCTCCACTTGATTTTATGAAATTGATGAAGAAATCTCGATCCTATCACTTCAAATCTGATTTGATCTAATAGTCAAATTTTGGATCGTTTAGGTCCTAATTAGATTTTGATTAGATGAAATTAGATGATCGGACACAATCTAAACCGTTAAAATATGGTATTCGTATTCTTTCTAATTATTGAAATTGATTCTGTACAGGATTATAGATGTTTGATCATGGGATATCGTGATATGATTTACGAATAAAATTTTTAGAAGAAAATTTATAGAATTATGTAGATTTATTGGAATGCGTTTGAGGTAAGTAATGTTTCACTTTTTCTAGATTTATCAGCAAATTATAATATATTTTTCTGACATGATTTGTGAAACGATACATGAATTGGATGATTGATATTTTGTTATAAAAATATCTTATTTGAAATGTTATGATGAAGCATGATTGAATATATTGATTCCATGATGCATTATATTGATTGATTTCGATACTACATCATTATATATTTTATTATCGAAATTAGAATATGAAATATGATTTATGAAGAATTATGATATAAGAAATAATATGAATTGACAACCTGACTATGTAAAGGATCCTGCCAATGGGGGCATATGCGTTGGCAATTGATTTATCCTGAGGGTTCATGTTGCCAGAGAGACCAGCGACAAACCGCCAGAGAGACCAGCGGTTCCGAAGGACTTTGCTGTCAGATGATTCGCAGCTCACCGCAACAAGATACGTGGTGTTATGACCCTGCCACAGGAAAAATATGGTCATAGCTCATTGTTGACGAAAAGAATTGAAGAACGAAAGAAATTGAAATCTCGAAAGAAAATTGAATTTTTGAAAAGAAAATGAATTTGGCATGAATTATGTTGCATAATTGAAATTGATTTCGAATTGATGAACTCTATATGCTTATTTTCTATAAATAATTATTTACTTAAATACCTGATGAAATCTATTGAAAAGTGATCATTGCTTACTGGGCTATCTAGCTCATTACCTCTTATTTTACTATTTTTACAGATGTTGAGAAATTAAGATGATACAAGATATGAATGGAAGAGAGATCAGAAGCAGAATCTTCATACTTTTATTTTAGGTTGAAAGGCTTATTGAATTTGATGTAAAGCCTATGAATCGTTATTGAATTTATTGAGATATTAAAGAAGAAATTTAGATCGTTATATTTTGGATTTAAATTATTGTCTAATTATTCTGCTGTTATTTTAGGATAGCATGATAAGATACCTTGCATACTTATGGGAAGAGTTTTCTATGAGTATGCGGTAGTTGCCATGACCCTCGATTCACAATCTCGGATCGGAGGCATGACAATTAATATGGTATCAGAGCATAAGTGGATGAATTATGAAACATAAAATCAGATATAGAATGGGTGTAAGTGGATAGACACTAGGGATATTATGGTGTAGATCTTTGATGATTGTAGTGAAAAAAAAACTTTATAATTTTTGATTAAATATTGAGATTATATATAAAAGGATCGCAAGAGATTATGACATATGGAGTTTGAAATATGATGGATAATCTATAGATTATGATATGATTAATTAGATCTTGATCGAAAGTAATCACAAAAGGATTGACATAAAATTTTATTGTACATTGTGGTTATTAATTTGATCATTGGTTATTCAAGTGAATCATAAGTTCAAATTTGATGTGAGAATAATACTATGATATTACTTCTAGTTGAGAAGTTGACTATTATTGACAAGATAAAGATTTGACGATAAAATATTATTCCAGGATGGACTAAAAAAAATCTTTTATGATGCTTGATTGGAATATTTATCGAAATTAAATTTGGTATGTGGATTATATATAAAGTGGCATATTAGGATGAATGCATATTTGAAGATATTGCAAAGAAATCTATTTCTATTGATGAAATCAATTATGAGGTTGTAGAATATTCATCGTACTGGAATCTTTAATCATCATCCTTAGATCTAGATTATAGATCTTATTATGTCTCTTGGAGACTACATGATGTGTATGAAATTTTAATTTAAAGATTTCATATCTAAGTTGATCAAGAGATTTTCTTATATTATTATTGAGGTTGTTAATAAAAAATTAATATCTTTAGATTAAGATAAAAAATTTGATTTATATATTTTTCAGATTAAGGGATCCATGTAAATTTACAATTTAGAAATTTTAGATTTAGAAATTGATATGGAGTTCCTTTATTTTTGTTAACGAGGTCCCTAATTGAATCTACTATTAAATAGAGATTTGATTTTTAAAGCTTGTATGATTGTTATGAAAGGATATTTGATAGATATTGAAGATCCTGATGATAAAAATTTTAGAAAAAAAAAATAATGATTTGAAATTCTTGTATATTCTGATTATGTCCAAATTTGATGGAGCATCGAAGGATTTTTTTTTCCTTCATTGATTTGACTTATAAAGATTTTTGATTTGAAAATTATCAAATTGAATTGATATGAGAATTAAGATTTGATTCATATTGAGAGTAAATCTATATGATGTTTTAAATATGATATTGGACTCAAGGGTTAATCAAGATTATTATACACCAGTAAAAGTATGAATGAGAATCGAAAGTTAATCTTGGGCTTCAATTGAAATTTGAAATTTTAAATTTTTTTCTATTGATAAGGTAAAGATATAATTTGATCAAAATTTTTTTGGTGAACCTAAGAAATTTTGATTGTTAGATCAGAGTGCACAGCAGAAGCATGGTAATCTGGATTACTTTGAGTAAGTCAGGAATGTTGACCCTTTGAGTTAAAGAATTATGATAGATGATATGTTTTGATACAAGAAATTTATTGATATTAGAAAGAATATTATTTTAAAATTTTGAATTATTTTAGATATCCTAATGTGATTTTTAAAAGTAGTACTTCCACCTACTATGCTACAAAAATATTTAGCATCTTGATTTTAGGATGAGTGGACCCTTGATTTTTGATTTTAGATTTAGAATATTTTGAAATAAAATTTTTTTTATCCTAGAATTGAATATTATAATTTTCTATTTATTTGAAAGAATTTGAGATTGTATATTGAATAATAATTTTGATCTTAGATTATTATACTCAAATATTTATCTCCAGGATATAATAAAATTTGAAGCTAGAACTTTTTTGATCATTATTATTTTTCTGACTGAATGAAAAAAAATTGAGGTTATCTATTGATATTGACGATTGTTCTATAAAAGATGGATTGGAGTTATTTATAATTTAATTTGATAATGAATCGATTAATTAAGAGTTGTTAATGTTTAGATAAAGAAAATTAATATACTTACTTAGAATAGAGACATTGATTCTGATTAAAAGAAAAATATAGTTTTGATTTAGATCAATTTTTGAGTTATTGATTTTTATTATGGAATGATTTAATGATAAAATTTGCTTCAAGAATTAGAATATTTAATAGTTTAAGGGTTTGAGTAAGAAAATTTTGATGACTAGAAATAGTGATATTAATTCTAATCAATATTGATGATATTGATCTTTATAAAATGACTTAATGATGAAGTTGTATCGAGAATTAAAATATCAAAAATTCGAGAATGAAATTGAAATGATAAATCTTCAACCTTTGAAAGTATAAATAAGAGAAAATATTTTTGAATTTTGATTGATAGGAGGTCATCAAATGATTCATAGAAGTATGTTTTCCTATCTTATGATGGGTTGAAATTAAGAGTGGTTAATATTTTGAAAAATAAATGAATGATGATGAATGAAGTTCTTATGCAAGAATAGAGATATTGATTTTCTTCTATTCACAAGAGATAGATTTGATTTTGATCTAGTCATGAGATATTGAACATTATTTTATAGTGAATAAGAGTATAATTTCGAAATCTTGAAATATTAAAAATTTTTGAGATGTTGGTCTTGATAAATAAGAAAATAAATGGTTCCATTTCAGATAGATATTTGATGTACCGACTTTTTTCCTTATGAAATGATTTAAGAATTTATTTTATATCAAGAATTAAAATATTGAAATATTTGTGGATGAGATTCAATTAAAGAAATACGAAGGCTGAAGCAAGAAAAATTTTCAGAATGAAATTTCTTTTAGAGGAGAAGAATGTGATAGCCTGGCCCGGCCCATGTAACAAACCCAGCCACAAAGCCCAAACAAGAAAAAAAAGAAGAAAAATTGAGGAGAAGAACTCCCAAAGGGAGTCTTCTTCCTCCTCTCACCGGCTCCCAATCAGAGTCGGAAAGAGCCCCCCTCCGGCTCTATTTAAGGAGGAGAACCCTCCTCTCTCCCTTCCACCAAAGATCCGAGATCCAGTCGGCAGCAATCACCGGAAAACCACCACGGAGACCCATCCCTGTGCCTATTCAATTGCTCGCCAGAAAAACTTCATCGGCATCGGAGGTAAGCCTCCTCCCCTTCCTCTCTTCTTCCCCTTCCTTCTCGTGTCAGTATGCATGTTCACCGGCGACTAGAGTCGTCGGATTTTCATGAAAAGGGGTTCGATTTTCTTTTGATTTTTTTGGGTGTCGGTGGTCGTCGTCGGCCACTGATTTGGGCTCATTCGGGCAGCGAGTCACGCTCCTTCAGCCGTCGACCATCCTAGTGTCGACTGCACTGTCGATCGGCCAACCAAACGAGGGGACCTCACGGTCCCCTGTTTCAGTCAAAGTAAGCCCGGGAAGAAGAAAAGAAAAAGAAGAAGAAGAAGGAAAAGAAAAGAAAAAGAAAAAGAAAAGAAGAAAAAAAAAAGGAGAGAGAGAAGAAAAAAAAGAAGAAAAAAATAAAATAATAATAATATAATAACAATAAATAGGATTTTCTCCCCTCTCTCTTCCGTGAAGAAAAAGAAAAAAAAAGAAAGAAAGAAAGAAAAGAAGAAAAAAATAAAATAAATTAATTAATAAATAATGATATGAGAAAGAGAGTTTTTCTCTCTTTCCTCTCTCCCTTCAGCTTAAACTAGTATTTTCTCTCTAAAATTAGACTTTCTCTCTCTAGAATCCTCTCTCTAGATTATTTCTCTCTCCTAAGATTTCTAAAATTTTAAGAAGAATGATGATGAATTTAAATGATCCTCGTGATGGATTTTTGATCTGTGATCGTCGGATGGTACACCGACATCCATTTTGATCAACTTAGGTATTTTTAGATTTTAATTTCTATAATTTTATTTAAATTATCTACATGATAATTTTAGCATGATTTGATTTGATCGATCGAATTTATTGAATCATATCATCTGAGAAGTCCAAGATGAATTTTCTCTCTCTAAAATTTTCTCTCTCTAAAGCCATTTCTCTCTCTATCAATTTTTCTCTCTTGATTAATTTATCAATGAGAGTTTTTTTTTATATTTCTGATCTAACAAAGAATCCTGATCCATAAATTATCAGACAGCGTACTGGTACCCACCTTGATCAAATCATGAATCTTTAGATTTGATCATCTATGATTTCAATCTAGCCATGACTTGATTTGATCATGTTGATTTTACCAATCAAGATATTGGACCAATCGTAATGTTGGATTGTGTCACCTGATCAATTCGAATTGTACCTCATGAATTCTCTCTCCTCTAATTTTCTCTCTCCACATGATTTTATGAAATCGATGAAGAAATCTCGATCCTATCACTTCGAATCTGATTTGATCTGATAGTCAAACTTTGGATCGTTTAGGTCCTAATTAGATTTTGATTAGATGAAATTAGATGATCGGATCCAATCTAAATCATTGAAATATGGTATTCGTATTCTTTCTAATTATTGAAAATGATTCTGTATAGGATTGTGGATGTTTGATCATGGGATATTGCGATATGATCTACGAATAAAATTTTTGAAAAAAAATTTATAGAATTATGTAGATTTATTGAAATGTGTTTGAGGTAAGTAATGTTTCACTTTTTTTAGATTTATCAGTAAATTATAATATATTTTTCTGACATGATTTGTGAAACGATGCATGAATTGGATGATTGATATTTTATTATGAAAATAACTTATTTGAAATATTTTGATGAAGCATGATTGAACATATTGATTCCATGATGCATTATATTGATTGATTTCGATACTATATGATTATATGTTTTATTATCGAAATTAGAATATAAAATATGATTTATGAAGAATTATGATATAAGAAACAATATGAATTGACAACCTGACTATGTAAAGGACCCTACCAATGGGGGCATATATATTGGCAATTGATTTATCCTGAGAGTTCATGTCACCAGAGAGACCAGCGACAAACCACCAGAGAGATCAGTGGTTCCGGAGGACTTTGCTGCCAGATGATTCGCAGCTCACCGTAAGAAGATACGCGGTGTTATGACCCTGCCACAGGAAAAATATGGTCATTGCTCATGGTTGACGAAAAAAATTGAAAAATGAAAGAAATTGAAATCTTGAAAAAAACTTGAATTTTCGAAAAAGAAATAAATTTGGCATGAATTATGTTGCATAATTGAAATTGATTTCGAATTGGTGAACTCTATATGCTTATTTTCTATAAATAATTATTTACTTAAATACCTGATGAAATCTGTTGAAAAGTGATCATTACTTACTGGGCTGTCTAGCTCATTATCTCTTATTTTATAGTTTTTACAGATGTTAAGGAATTAAGATGATACAAGATATGAATGGAAGAGAGATCAGAAGCAGAATCTTCATACTTTTATTTTAGGTTGAAAGGCTTATTGAATTTGATGTAAAGCCTATGAATCATTGTTGAATTTATTGAGATATTAAAGAAAAAATTTAGATCGTTATATTTTGGATTTAAATTATTGTCTAATTATTCTGCTGTTGTTTTAGGATAGCATGATAAGATGCCTTGCATGCTTATGGGAAGAGTTTTCTATGAGTATGCGGCGGTTGCCATGACCCTCGATTCACAATCTCGGATCGGAGGCGTGACACCAACCCTCAAATATCTCATGCCCAAACCCTTCTTAACACCCAAGAGATCTAATCTCTTTAAATCATAGGCATTCAAATCATAAAGAAGGGAAGAGATTTATTGAGATAAGAGAAGGAAGAAACATATCTCACACACACAATTAGCGCATGCCCTCCTTTCTCCATTTTTTTTTGTAGCATAAAAAAAAAAATTTCATATCCTAATCAGATGGATTTCTATCTTATTTTTAATCATATTCAAATAGAAAAAAAATTGAAGGAAAAAAAATACCAAATAAGGTGGGGCACCAATTGAGAAAAAAGAATACCAGATAAGGTGGGGCGCCAACAATTGGCACCCCATCCCCTTTCACATGCGCAAAAATAAAGGGGGCATATTTTCATGCACTCCCTTCTCTTCTTTGCATAAAAACTAGAGAGAGAGAGAGAGTCTCAAGAAATCTGGACTCTCCAAGTCATGGTTTTTTTAGTTCAAGTTGGGTCTTAATTGGGTTCAAATCGAGTCCAAATCGAGTCAAATTCGAAAAGGCTGTCAAGCCTGATCCAATCAAGCTTGAAATCCAAATCTGATTTGGATAATTGAACCCAATAAATATTAAATTAAGTTAAGTCTAATTAAATTAAATTAAATTTGAATTAATTAAAATTTAATTTATAATTTAATCAGCTCCAATAAAATTATAATATTTATAATTAAGTCCCTGCGCTAACAATTAGCAGCTGCCAAAACTGTAATGCTTACAAATTAGCAGTTTTTAAAATTCAAACTATCAATCTGATTGATAATTCAAATATGATCTAAGCCATTGGTTAGGTCATGCTCTTTTTGTGTATGACCTCTCAATTTCTATTCTACCTGATAGTGAGACATATCGTGATCTCCATCATAGTATCATCAAAACTCTTTTCGATAGGCTGAAACGATTCTAACTCATCTCAACAAAAATTATTGATCCAAAAATAATCTTAGTAAGTTCTCACGATCCATCAGTGATATCTAGTAACATGCAGTGGCAACCTAGCAGAATAAAAAAAATAAACTTTTAGGTACAGTTATCGTGTGATACAATCCATCCATCGTGAGTCCCGACTTGACAGAGATCATGGACAACTCGTCAAACCCCATCATCAGTCATATGCTAGATTGGCTCGACTTGAGTTCATCTATGAATTCTATGAAATTTTCTTTTCAGTATTCACACTTACTCTGACCAGAGATTTTCTAAACTCAATCTTGCGAATCGTATAAGACTTCTCCTTTTCTATCACAGTCGATAGATTCCATCTAGGTGCATCCTACTCCAAACAGCAAACTAGAATCTATAATAGCCAACAAATACAGTAAGGATCTGAATAGCTAAGGACCAAGAGAATGTATAGTCAAACTAAGTAGCCTCACTATAAATAGCCAACACATCACAGGTCAAAGGACCAGTCACACCACTACAGCATCAAGAAAACTACTGATGAGTGAGTAGACATCCAAGTGGTTTCTCATGTTGGTCACGTTTAGTGTAAGTTATTCTCTAACAACTACCTACACTCTCACCCCAGTGTCTCTACGCTGCAGACTCGAGACTCATCTGTCCAAAAGGAAGGTTATTCGTGCACCGATCTTGAATGGATTGATCACTGTCCTCTGTGATGATCCTTCGATTGGAAGTATTTAGAAATTAACCACTAATGATGTATGTATCAAATTTTTAACATCTTGAGAATATACAAAATTATTTTTATTAATTTTTAAGATAAATTATGGATACATAAGACATGATTGGTTATAAAGATTGCCCATCAAGTACAAAACATGCCCTAGAAAATTATATGTGTCAGTCAAAATTGACTTCTAGGACACACATCTAAAAGATTGGTTTCACTGTTATTATTGTTCTCTATATAAAACTTGGAAAAAGCATCCCTTATCTTAGGAATGAAGATCTATAGAGATAGATCTGAAAACCTGCTTAGGTTATCCCAGTCTATGTACATAGAGTATTTATGAGTAGAATTTGTTCTATCATGTACACTATGTACGAGACTGGATATGGTATACTCACTAGGATAGTGAGTGGATACCTACAAGATCCAAATGAGAATCACTAGAAGGTCATCCTTAAGTATTTGAGAAATACTAAGGACTGATGACTCAATTATGGAGAATCTGACTTAAAACTTGTAGAGTATGACTCTAATTTTTAGTTGGATATAATAATAGCAAGAACGTGTCGGAACATATCTTTATCCTAAATAATAGAGCAATCTGTTGAAAAAGTTTCAAACAAAAAAATATAGCCAAATTCATTTTGCAAAGCAGAATGCATTGCAGCATCCGATGCTTGTAAGAAAGCTATATGATTATACAGGTTCACTGGCAAGCTAGGAGTGGCACCCTCCAATAATGGTCCTACTGTATTGTACAGTACTAGAGCCATATCTCATGCTAAAGAGCTGAAGTCCCATTAGCTTATCAATGATTTTGCATCGCTACCACCTTATTCGAAAAGTCTGTTAAAATGACATCAAATTTTAGAAGATCGATAGAAAGGAGAATCTGACCCATCCGTTTACTAAAGCTTCGATATCTAGAAGTTCTGAGATGATAAATCGAAGATAGATATATGATACCATACTGATTGACTTTAGTCCAAGTGGGAGTTATTGAAAAATATATTCTAAAGTCAATCATTTGACGATTGTGCTAATTATAAATGTATATGAATTGATCAATAATAAAAGTTATTTGATTTTTTTCATCATAAGATAATATCTTTTAACGAACTCCAATGTTGTGATGAAGTCCTTAGAACTACTTCAATCAATAAAAGAGGATTTATCGTGTAGTCCTTAAATTGGTTCGCAATCAAAAGATATGCTATTGCTAGGATGATAGCGATATCAAGTATAGGTCATGTGTGTCATATGCATTGGTTGTTCTCATAACCAAATAGTGTGGAGATACTAGTATGGCATGCAGGTGAGATATAGGAGTACATCATCACTGAACGTGATCAACTGCGAAGCACTCTACTGTTAATAGTAGCTCATGAAGGGTATGGATACAAGTGTCTCTCTGATCTGAGATCACCAGGATGACTTGCAAGCAACTCACTGTACTTTGATACTGGACTATCTAAATTTATAATTCAGTTATTGAAAAATATATCCTAAAGTCAATCATCAGTCTGTTAACGGTTGTGCTAATTGATGTAATTGTATATGAATTAATTAAAAAAATATTTATTTGATAATTTTCATCATAAGGTTGTGCATCTTCTATATCGAACTTCTGTGTTATGATGAAAATCCTTAAGACTATTTTAAATTGATAAAAGAGGATTTATTATTTAGTCTTTAAATAAATTTGCGACCAAATGATATGCTATTACTAGGAAGATAAACATATCAAGTGTAAGTCGTTGTGTGCCATATAGATTGGTTGTCCTCTTAACCAAAGAGTATGGAGACATTGGTATGGCATGCAAGTGAAATGTAGGAGTACATTTCACTAAATGTGACCAACTCTAAAATACTCTGCTATTAAGAGTTATTCTGAAAGGATATGGATATAAGTGTCCCTTCGATCTGAGATCACCATAGTGACTTGCAAATAACTCACTGTGCTTTGGTGCCAGACTATCCAAATTTTTAATTCAAGATCGAAAGATTTCTGGACATAGTCAAGTACTTGAAAAGTCGATGTGTGAGTCAAGATAGAATTGACCACTTCAAGAGATTGAAGAGAATGCTTTATATTTTAATTTAAAAAGACCTTGGCCAAGACAGTCCTTGTGAGGAGTCACAGGATTTATTAGGTTGAGACACATAATGGATGTACTCTTAAGAGTTTATAGTTTAAACTCTAAGTCATCCTAGCATCAAGGGTCAAAGGGATGAATTATATGATAACTGTATCCAGGTAGGTTCTTAAGTGTTGCTTTGCATATATTCGGCCTATCCAAATATCGGGTACCATTACTAGATGGTTACTCCGATTGATACACAAATTTATTCCTGTGCTATCGATTTAGATTCGAGCCTATAGGGTTACATGCATTAAAAGTTTTTCTCCAATCAGATGGCTAATTTGAAGAGTCCCACTAGACTAAAACTTTGATGAAGAGTCCCACTAGATGGAGAATCTGCTGAAGCATCCCATTGCACTGGGACTCTAGTGCAGAGTCAGAGTCCCACTGGACTGAGACTCTATCATTAATAAAGGATTAGTTAGTGATTAAATCACTAATTAGCTCAATTTGATTGAGCATTAAAGTCTAGATTAAGTCTGATTGAATTGGATTCAGTCAAGTTAGATCCGATTAGGTTATGAGATGACCTAATCAGTACGGGAGAATTGATCTTGATTTTGATCGGATCTATGGCTCAATTAATTTACTGATTTGATCAAATTTAATTGATTTGATCAAATTTAATTGATATTATAGGAGCCTAATTATATTAGGTTCAATATATTTTATTTGAATTTAATTGAATTGGATTTGAAAGAAATCCAATTGATTAAACCCTAGAGTCTCGAATGAATGGGCCTCTCTCGCTTACGCCATCGAGAAAGACTCAAGTATTTTCTCATCACACTAAACTAATTTATGCATGAAAAAATTAGAAGCTAACACCCTTTCTATCACCCATTTTGGATTAGATTAGGTTTGTT
Source organism: Elaeis guineensis (assembly GCF_000442705.2). NCBI lineage: Eukaryota > Viridiplantae > Streptophyta > Magnoliopsida > Arecales > Arecaceae > Elaeis > Elaeis guineensis. The sequence goes on along the minus strand of NC_026002.2, from coordinate 60,945,618 downwards.
TTATGTTGGATTCAAAAGGTTTGAAGGAAACCTAAAACTTTATCCTTATCCTCCCCCATGTCGGCACCTTGTGAAGGATCCTGATTTGTGTGACAAAAAGGAAGAGCTTTCGTATGTTTTCCATGCCCAAAATCTTTTGGTAGGTCCCTCTTTAGGTCAGATAAGGGTGAGAAAAAGTTGAAGTTAAATTAAAATTCAAAATAGTTTGAATTGTAACAAACTCTAGCTCTTATCCTATCTAACCTGATGATGCTGGCAACTTAGGTATTCTTACAGAGGATCTAGAAGAAGTATTCTTTATAAGAGATAGGGACACTAAAAATGATCTCAAGACCTACGATGAGGCAATGTTAGATATTGACTTCGAGAAATGGATGAAAGTGATGAAGTCAGAAATTAACTCCATGCATTCCAACCAGGTTTGGTCCTTAGTAGATCCACTGAAGGTATTGTACCTATTGGGTGTAAATGGATCCATAAAAGAAAAATTAGGTTAGATGGTAACGTAGAGACCTATAAGGCAAGGCTGGTCACAAAAGATTTATTGGAACATATGTCTCAAAAGTCAATCATCAACCTATTGACGGTTGAGCAACCTTGTATTGTAATTGATTTGTTAATAAATAAAATATATTTTTGATATTTTCAGCACAAATTTTCATCTTCTAATGAACTCTGTTATTGTGATGAAGTTCTTAAGACTATTTAGGTTCGATAAAGAGAGAATTTATCGATTAGTCTTTAAAACTGTTCATGACTAAATGATGGACTGTTAATAAGGACGACAGCTTCTATCGAGCATAGGTCACTGTAGACCATATAGGTTGGTTGTCCTCTTAACCAAGGAGTGTAAAGATACTGGTATGGCATACAGGTGAGATGTAAGGATACATCATCATTGAACGTGATCAAC